>NC_134688.1:86140739-86173239 GCF_050947455.1 Rhinoderma darwinii
TCCTCTCAATACCAGCCTTCATCTGTCAAAACAAACATGTAGTTTTGTAACGGTGCTGTCTTAGGGCATGGCCAGACGTGGCGGAATTGCTCTGGAATTCTCCATTGGTTTCCATACCTTTTCAGTTAGGTTCGTGCACACGTGGCGGAAAACTCCGCTGCGGACCGTAGGCTGCGGTGCGGAGTTTGGTGTCCGCAGAATACACTGGCTATTGTGGACTTGTAGCGGATTTGTTGCGGACTTATTGCGGAATTTCTCCATTGACTTCAATGGAGATTCAAAATTCCGCAATGAAATCCGCAGATGTTATGTGTGTTGCGTTGCGTATTGGTTTTACAAACAGGATATTTCATCTTTCTGGCTGGACCTATGTGTTTCCAGGTCTATAGCCAGACTGAGATGAAATGTTTTAAAAGACAGCAGGATGTACTCTTCACCTAAATACGCGACGGCTAATCCGCATCAATTTACTGCACATTTTAGGCAAAGGCGCAACGGAATCTGCAACGCAGATTATGTGCGGCATTGATGCGGATGCATTGATGCGTGCCCTTAGGGCACGTCCAGACGTGGCAGAGTTTTCCGCTGCAAATGTTAATGCAGATTTGGGGCAATTACGCAACGAATCTGCACCAACATTTGCCTATTTGACAGGTAATTCAGATGTTGCAGAAAAGACAGCGGACTTGCCACAGATTTCAGTTTTTGCATTGCAAAGGTTGAAATCCGCAGTGAAATTCCGCTTCTTCTCCGCAACAGACAGTGCATGTGTAATGACGGTGTAGGGAGAAAGACAGGTGAGCCCTAATCTGCCCACCACTCAGTCCCTGCCTACTTGCAACGGCCCATCCTAGGCGACGGCGTACAACTGGGCGACGGTCCCTACGCTCAATAAGTGCACGACAGACAAACAGACAAGGGTACGCAGAAGCTAAGGGAAATAGGACAGTTGCCCACGGCAACACAGTGAGCAACAAGAGTAGTGAACGAGCCGAGTCAAACCAGGAGTGCACGAGGTTCAAATCGCAGAGCAGGAGCGTAGTCAGTAAAGCCAGGGTCAAAAATGAAGCAAGGTCAATAATCATAGCAGGAGCAGCAGAGACAGGAAACGGAAAAGAATCACAGGCAAAGGAGGAGCAGGAAGTGAAGGTATAAATAGACAGAGGGCGGGAGCTAGCTCCGTCTGGCCAGGCTGTGATAGGCTCTCCCGCTCCTCAGCCTCCCAGCCTGACTGGTTGAAGATCGTGTCACTCTCTCAGACTTAGGAGCAGGTGCAGACTGATTACCAACGGGCGTCGACACAAAAGCTGTGTCTGGCAGATCCTTTACAGCATGCTGGGGAGGGAAAATTCCGTACCGCAGCCTATGGTCCGCAGCGGAGTTTTCCGCAATGTCTGAACTAACTTGCCTAAAAATGTATTGAAACAAATGTAAAAAACTTCTGGACGTGCCCTTATGATGGAGATGAAGGGAGAACAGTATTCCGGGGGCCAGAATTTGTGAAGGCTCCCATAGACCCAACCAGCTTCCTTTCCAAGTCTCTCTTTTTATTTTAGTTGTTGTACACATCAATGACGTTACACTTATTATCTACACTATTTCTTGAACACTCCCACTTGTATTTTTGTGAAGTACCATAGTCTGAAAAAAATCAGAATTCCATCCAATTCAGCCTATTCTCCGGCATCATTGTTTAAGAGGAATGCCAAAACCCTCATGTGGTACAAACCAATTTATCCCATTTTAGGGAAAAATTCCTTCTCGACTGTAAATATGGCAATAAGAATAAATCCATGGATCAATAACCCATCTACAGTAATCTAGAGTCCATAAATTGTAACATTATTTACAATTCAAACAAGAGGAGTGGGGACCCTGCTCCCAAGAGCTTACAATCTATGAGGAAATAGGGGTGACACAAAAATGTCTCATGTGTATGGCCAGCTGTAATTCGTGGTTACTTTTAGGCAATGGACCAGACAAGCAAATGAAATCAAACAAAGGCAAAGGCACTCTTCTATTTTGTCTGCTTATCCTGTCGTTTCTAGTTATTACTGAAGCATTCTTGTTTCCTATTTACAGTAACAGCCTTTAGAGCGTCGCGTCACGTCTTGATGCTTATTAGGAATTTTCTGGACTTGGCCACTGCCATTGCGTGGTAAGCAAAATAGCCTCTAGGGTACATAAAGGAAGTAACTTCGGGCAGAAGATAAATATCATTACCAATACAATTAAAGGTCTGTTTACAGATAGGGAGGACTAATGTATAATTTGGGAAAGAATTTATATGTATTTTTAGTACACATCCGTCCTTTTGATTAAAATTTCCCTAGTGCAAAGTAAAACTGTATAACGTTATATAACAATATACATATTTATCACAACATTTCTTCTTCGGCCCTGTTCACACTGAGTTTTTTTGCAGGCAGAAAAATCTGCCTGCAATTTCTTGGCGCAATATTCGCTGCGTTTTTCACCAGCGGCCATTGAGCGCTAAAGGCAAAATACACAGCAAAAAAACGCTTTCTCTGCCTCCAATTGATTTCAATGGGAGGTCAGAGGCGGAACCGCGGCAAGAAAGAGCATGCCGCTTTAGTTACCGTGAGCGGCTAAAAGCCTTCACGGAAAAAAGACGCCTCCGCCTCCCATTGAAATCAATGCCAACGTTTCTATTTATATAGAGACATTCTATACCGCAACGTTTAGCAAGCAAGACTCACAAAGACTGACACAACAGTTACAGAAAGGAAGACTGGCGTAACAGTGTACCAGAGGATCCTCCAGAGGGCCCAGACTGTGTAGTAATAATAATGGGACTCCAAGGGTCCAGCAGAAGACAACCCCTTTGGAAGCTGTTTTTGGAGCTAATTGCCACTAGGGGCTATTTCTTGTTCACATATAACGTTATTAATGATGTATCCTGCCTGACCAAAAATACATTGCGATGCAATTAAAAGTAAACATGCACATGTTCTGTATAGATGGACGATGGCCCCTCGGAAACATTTCCTTAGCCTAAGAAACCCCACCATCCACATATAGTAGCGCAGATAACAAATGTTCAGGGGTGAAAAAAGTATAAGGCCGGGTTTACACGAGCACATTAACTTCCGTAATGGACGGACGTATTTCGGCCGGAAGTCCCGGACCGAACTCAGTGCAGGGAGCCGGGCTCCTAGCATCATAGTTATGTACGATGCTAGGAGTCCCTGCCTCTCTGCAGGACAACTGTCCCGTACTGTAATCATGTTTTCAGTACGGGACAGTAGTTCCACGGAGAGGCAGGGACTCCTAGCGTCGTACATAACTACGATGCTAGGAGCCCGGCTCCCTGCACTGAGTTCGGTCCGGGACTTCTGGCCGAAATACGTCCGTCCATTACGGACGTTAATGTGCTCATGTGAACCCAGCCTTAGCATTAAAGGGGCTTATATTGCAACTAGATAAGAGGACTGTTAGCTGAGTGGCGGTAGGAGAAAAGAAGGGTGCAGTGATGGACATATATTAAGTAATGCTACCAACCTTCTTTTTACGGACATAAATGGTTGCCAAAATAAAGTGGCATAACTGAAATACGAGTGCTGGGAATCCATGGTGCACTATTGCAATGTAAAGAGCATAAGCCAATGAGTTATTCTTTTCCTTGATTTTTTAAAAACCTCTGTTCAGACATTTCTTAATTATGACTGTTTCTTCCTTCTGTGGAAGTAAAAATAAAAAATGGCAGCCATTGCAACCTCTATAGGGGTTGATCATGCATCTATATATGTTTGTTGCAATTGTATAATAAGTCTAGCCAGTTAGGGCTCGTTCACATATATCCGGCCTTTCTGATGACACAATTGATCCAAAAGTTACCTATGGGGTCAATTTTGTGTCTGGTGTTATCAGTTTTTCTGAAGGACGTCTTCCTGAGCCGGACAGTGAAACACTGCATGCAATGTTTCTCTGTCCTACTATGGACGGCGGACAGGTGCATAAAGTGCACAATTTTGTCGTCAGTTGTGTACAGCTCAAGAATCAACTGGCTGGACACAACTATTATATGTGATTGTAGCCCTTATACATGTACACCATTATTTTGGCCTAAAGAACTGGTCAAGCCATACATATGTCCACAAATAGCAACTGCTTACCTGACCCCTTTTTTCAAATAGTTGAGGATGTCTGTGTGTGGGATAAAAACTTGAGTACGGCATAAAACCTGACCACCATTTTTTGTGCCATTTCTTCTCATGTTTTTATCATATGGTAAATAGATGAGCCTTACATATTGACAGCCAACTTAAAGGGTATGTCCAGCTCCGCAAAAAAAATGTATTGCTCCAATTCATCCTGACTAAAAATGTCCCCTTATTTTGAACGTAAAAAGGTCTCCTATGCAAACTTATGTGTCTCCTTGGTAACAAACTATACACTACCCTGATCCTGCAGTCATACTCTCTTTTATTCACTGCTTCTTGCTAATGTTCATTTAGTAGGTCCACAAATAGTAGGGGACTGGTTGAAAGGGGTGACACACAGGGTCGGATAGGCCCACCGGAGAAGCCTTGGGTAGGCCCAAGTCCTGACACAATAATGGGCCTATAAAGCAAGAGGGCCCCAAAAGTCTAGCAGAAAACACCAATTCCTTGCCACTATACACTATTTATTTTGGATTGATTCACAAAAAACAAATAAAAATCTATTGGTGATGTGTTTGGTGTGTACAATGAGAAAATTTGCAATGCGATTAAGGCCGGGTCCACAAGGGATGGAAATGCAGACGGAAAATCTGCAGTGGTTTGCAGTATCAGCCATGTAGATGACCAAATAGAGAAAATGGGCAGCACAGTAGAACAGCAACCTCCAGGGTAGCAGGGTGCAAGCCTCCAGGATCCCGACATTAGAGTCCCCAGATATCAGACAAAATAGAAATAGAGGCAGCACTCCAAAGGTAAAAAAAGGGATTTTTTTATGCAACGTTTAAGCTGCTCAATGCAGACTTTGTCAAGCTTCTACATGCTGCAGAATTTTACCTGACCTGCAGTGCAAATTTTAAAATCCGCAGCATGTAAATTTCTGTTGCATTTTTTTGCTGTGGATTTCACCCATTTCAATGAGAGGGGTTAAATCCGTAGCAAACTCTGCATGTTATACATGCAGATTTTGCTTCGGATTCACCGCAAATTTTCAGTTGATTTTTTTCGCCGCGTGTGGACTTAGCCTAAAACTGGACATGTACATATTACAGATAGATGAATACTGGTTGCCTTAAAAACATTTCCACAGGTGGGCCTACAGAACACAAGTCCAACATTGGTAACACATGTATGCAGAAACAGGCTACAAACCAGCGTCTGTAACCATGGAGCCACATAGATATGCACAAAAGGGTAGGAGATTTCTCAATAAAAGGAATGTGTCATTAGAAAATGTCCTATGGTTTAAGAAAAGTTTTTATGTTAAACATATTTTTTAAGAAATGTGGTTGATTTTTTTATTTTCTGTCTCATTATTTATATTAAAAAATAATCCTAAAATCTTGCAGTTTTCCCTCTGGTCACTGAGCCTCACAATAGACTGACACTTCCTGTTCTGTAGAGATCACTTCTCAGCAGTCATCTCATTATCATCACAGGCATGATTACACAGGATTACGCAGGATTACACAGGCAGGATTACAATGAACACCTCTATATAGATAACACAGAATCCACCATTGACAATACATGATGGACACAGCTCCTCTCCTCCCCCTCCCTGCACAATGACCTCTGCAAAGGTCACAGAACATGCCTAGAAAATTCTCCCATAGAATACAACGAGTCCCCTCCTGTTGACAGGTTCCTATGTGGTTGCTGTAAAGCATATCTATAAATGCTGTTAACGGCATCTTAGGCATCATGTTTGCCCCCATAAAACCATGATACAGAAAATAGAATGCAACATCTATTATCAGAAAATAAAAATGGATAAGAAAAAAAGAATTAGCAAAAATAAAATTATAGGTGATATATTTCCTTTAAGACCATTTGCAAGTTTCATTTTTTTTTTATTGTAGATGCATAAAAATGGTTGCAAAAGTGAACACGCTGTAACCTTAAGGGCATGGCCAGACGTGGCGTATTTCTACAGACATTGTCCGCATCAATGCCGCACATAATCTGCGTTGCAGATTCTGTTGCGGCTTTGCCTAAAATGTGCAGTAAATTGCTGCGGATTAGCCGTTGCGTATTCAGGTGAAGAGTACTTCCTGCTGTCTTTTAACACATTACATCTCAGTCTGGCTATAGACCTCGAAACACATAGGTCCAGCCAGAATGAAGAAATATCCTGTTTATAAAACCAATCCGCAACGCAACACACATAACATCTGCGGATTTCATTGCGGAATTTTGAATCTCCATTGAAGTCAATGGAGAAATTCCGCAATAAGTCCGCAACAAGTCCGCTACACGCCCGCAACAGCCAGTGTATGCTGCGGACACCAAATTCCGCACCGCAGCCTATGGTCCGCAGCGGAGTTTTCCGCCACGTGTGCACGAACCTAACAAAAAAGATGTGGAGAAAATGTCCGCTGCAGATTTCCAGAGCAATTCCGCCACGTCTGGCCATGCCCTTAGGCCTAAAATAAACTCTCATATGTAGGGATCATTGTGCGAAGCTAGAATAAAACAAACATAAATGTGTTTCTAAACAGTATGAGACCACTGTATAACTGCAAAAAAACAAATTATCTACAAAATGAATTCATAAAAAAGCAAGTTTAATAGTTCTCTGTAAATCCCAGAATTCTCAAACCACCGTATATAATAAACTATTATTTTATTACAAATATATGGTCAAAATATTATAACTTTGTGTTAAGCTTTTTTTCATATGTAGTGGTTTATTTATCTTAGGGTTATACTTAGTACTTTTATATTCTCTTCTGTGTTTTACGCATTGGCTTTCTTAGTTATAATCTCAGTATAATCTTGTGTGTATTAATAAAACAATAAATAATAAAGGGACATGGAGCCTTCTTTTGGCTTGTATTAATACCCATGTTTCTAGCGGGGGGGGGGGGGGTCGAGCACTGCTTACTGCTGTTCTAAATAAGATTTCATTGTCAATGCGTATCTTTGTGGTTAGAGACACTAAATCAGAAGAGATGTTTGGATATCTCCTTGTCTTCCCTGAATGGCAACCCTCTGTTAGTGGGAGGGGGGGTTAGAGGGCATTCGGTTTCTCGGAAGAGGTGTGTAATCTGTAAACATTTAAATAACTCAGGGAAGAAAAAGCCTAGAGAGGAATTATAGAATAGTGTATGCTGCTAGAACGTGATATACAGTGGAGGAAATAAGTATTTGATCCCTTGCTGATTTTGTAAGTTTGCCCACTGTCAAAGTCATGAACAGTCTAGAATTTTTAGGCTAGGTTAATTTTACCAGTGAGAGATAGATTATATAAAAAAAAAAAAAGAAAATCACATTGTCAAAATTATATATATTTATTTGCATTGTGCACAGAGAAATAAGTATTTGATCCCCTACCAACCATTAAGAGTTCAGCCTCCTCCAGACCAGTTACACGCTCCAAATCAATTTGTTGTCTGCATTAAATACGGCTCTTACATGGTCACCTGTATAAAAGACTCCTGTCCACAGACTCAATTAATCAGTCTGACTCTAAGCTCTACAACATGGGCAAGACCAAAGAGCCTTCTAAGGATGTCAGGGACAAGATCATAGACCTGCACAAGGCTGGAATGGGCTACAAAACCATAAGTAAGACGCTGGGTGAGAAGGAGACAACTGTTGGTGCAATAATAAGAAAATGGAAGACATACAAAATGACTGTCAATCGACATCGATCTGGGGCTCCATGCAAAATCTCACCTCGTGGGGTATCCTTGATCCTGAGGAAGGTGAGAGCTCAGCCGAAAACTACACGGGGGGAACTTGTAAATGATCTCAAGGCAGCTGGGACCACAGTCACCAAGAAAACCATTGGTAACACACTACGCCGTAATGGATTAAAATCCTGCAGTGCCCGCAAGGTCCCCCTGCTCAAGAAGGCACATGTACAGGCCCGTCTGAAGTTTGCAAATGAACATCTGGATGATTCTGAGAGTGATTGGGAGAAGGTGCTGTGGTCAGATGAGACTAAAATTGAGCTCTTTGGCATTAACTCAACTCGCCGTTTTTGGAGGAAGAGAAATGCTGCCTATGACCCAAAGAACACCGTCCTCACTGTCAAGCATGGAGGTGGAAACATTATGTTCTGGGGGTGTTTCTCTGCTAAGGGCACAGGACTACTTCACCGCATCAATGGGAGAATGGATGGAGCCATGTACCGTCAAATCCTGAGTGACAACCTCCTTCCCTCCACCAGGACATTAAAAATGGCTCGTGGCTGGGTCTTCCAGCACGACAATGACCCGAAACATACAGCCAAGGCAACAAAGGAGTGGCTCAAAAAGAAGCACATTAAGGTCATGGAGTGGTCTATCCAGTCTCCAGACCTTAATCCCATCGAAAACTTATGGAGGGAGCTGAAGATCCGAGTTGCCAAGCGACAGCCTCGAAATCTTAATGATTTACAGATGATCTGCAAAGAGGAGTGGGTCAAAATTCCATCTAACATGTGCGCAAACCTCATCATCAACTACAAAAAATGTCTGACTGCTGTGCTTGTCAACAAGGGTTTTGCCACCAAGTATTAAGTCTTGTTTGCTAAAGGGATCAAATACTTATTTCTCTGTGCACAATGCAAATAAATATATATAATTTTGACAATGTGATTTTTTATTTTTTTTTATATATAATCTATCTCTCACTGGTAAAATTAACCTAGCCTAAAAATTCTAGACTGTTCATGTCTTTGACAGTGGGCAAACTTACAAAATCAGTAAGGGATCAAATACTTATTTCCTTCACTGTAATAGTGGAGAAATTATTCACATTAACATCCACAAAATAATTGCTGAACCAAATTTTCTAGAAGTTTCTAGGCAACGCCAGAATTATTTACAAATTAATTTAGTTCGGACGTAAACAAAGGCGTAAGCATCACTGTTTTCATTTTCACACTGTGTTTGAACAAATAAAAAAAATAAATTCTTTGGTGACTTAAATGCTATGTAATTAAAGGCTTTGAAAATGTTTTGTTTTTTTAATAAAAATGTCTATCAGTGTTTAGTGCAACTTTCTAATGACTTTTTATTAAAAATTATTTTTACTTTTTGAGATACAGCTGCTTTGTAGACTGCATGCGGAGCAGCCGTATCTAGCGCTGAAACCTGTATCCGTCAGGTCTGCGGGGCTCAACTTAATTGAGCTGTTACCGATCACATCTAAGTTCATAACTTAGATGTGATGTATAACAGGTGGATCCTGGTGTCAGAGACAGACATGACCTGCTGACACTAAACCCGTCAGTGACGCTGACCTGACGGATTCAGGTCTCAGGGCAAGATACAGCTGCTCTGTGTACAGGATACAAAGCAGCTGTATCTAAAAAAAAGTTACAATTATTTTTAATAAAAAGTAATTAGAAAGTTGCACCAAACAAACTGATACACATTTTTATTAAAAAAAAAAAAAAAACGTTTTCAAATGTTTACTTAGCCTTTGAGTAAAAAAAAAAAAAAAAAAAAAAAAAAAAAACGTTTACAAAACTATTAGCACACCCATTATAAATATTTAGTAAAGCCTCCCCGGGCAAGAATAACAGGACTGAGACACTATCTGTACTGCTAAACCAGGGTGAAGAACCATTGTTGAGGAATCTTGGACCATTCCTTCATTTCCAATTCTTAGATCATCGCTTGTGGAGGTTTTCAATCAGGTTGTAATCTAGAGACTGAGGGCCATTGCAAAACAGGATTTACACACGATGATCCTCATTTATCAACGTGGCCTGATAATGTGTCTAAATCCTGATCAAACCGTAAGACACTGACACTTTTCACTCTACTTGACTCTACAAACTGGGCTTGGTTTAAAAGACACTGAATTCTGCAACAATACGACACATACACATGTCTGATACAACTGTATTTTGGAAAAGATGCAAAAAAAAGCAAATGCATTAATACATGTTGAGGCCCCCTGCAAATGACCGTGCCCGTAATCACGGTCCGTGATTACGGGCACGGCTGGCCGCTGACGGTCACCGACAGCCGCCCGCATTTACGGGCCATGCTCCCATATAAAGTATGGGAGCATGGTTTGCGAAAAGCAAAAAATAGGACTTGTCCTATCTTTATTGGAGCCTTTCTACGGCACGTATATTTACAGTAAGGTGTCCGTGGGCAATAGAAATGAATGGGTCCGTAACTACGAACCATAATTACAAGTGAATTCTACGGTCGTGTGCATGGGGCCTGATTATTTCATTTTGGTTTGTGGTGTTTATTTAGTGTTTTGTGGCCTTATGTTGGCATTTCTTTCAAAACTTTTTCTTGCGGACGTTTACCCTTCACAGTAAGTAATAGTAACAAAACCTGCACCAAAAATACCAATGCCCGGGTCACGCTGGGTATTTTTAGGGCAGTTTCCATTATTTTATTCAACACGCAAGACAAAAAAAATCACGAAGGGGCCTCTAAGGATTTTAGCGTGTATTTTGGGTTAAAATCTTGCTGATTTATTCAACTACAACCAAATTTCTGCCTTCTGGCAGACAGTTTTTAGGTTAAAATCCTCTGATAAGTAGACTAGAAACAATAAAAAAGAGGGTTTTTTTTACCCACCGGTATCAATAGTTCTGGAGATGACTATATGTGATGTTAGCAATATAAGCATTATATTTGGAAAGGAACCCTGCGTGAACATCTACTGCTACGTTACCCAACTCATTCTACTATGTTTTAGGCTCAATTCACACCTTGTATTTTTAAATACAATTGGAAGTATACATCTGGATTTAAAAAAAATCTTGACAGTATCCATAGACTTCTGTGAACCAGGCGTACGTGTCTCCTTTTGACATACATCTAGTTGGTTTAAGTCTGGATACCTTTTTTGAACTGTATTGAAAAATTGGGCTGCAGAAATTCCTCACACAAGATCATCACCCTCATGTCCTGCTGCTATAGTCAACAATGATATTTTAATATGGAATATTCTGGCTTTAACCACTAGACTGCAGGGTAGGCGAAGACAGGAATATAAAATAAAACCATCGCCCTGAATCAAATGCTTGTATGACTAATGGAATATTTCCAGAAATAGATGGGCCATACCTGTTTTCAACATTGAACAAACTTATATAAACATTTGTAAATATTTTCCTATTAAACAGTTACGTAGATATATGGAGTTTTCAACATGGACATTACTTCATGTGATCGTTCTTCAGTTAGCATTATTCTGATGAGATTTATTTGTACTTGAAGTGTACCTAACCCTGAGGTGACTTTCAGAATAAGTTGTTTTATGTGTGTAAATGAGGAATAACACTATTTATGTGAATTATATAACTAGTAATCTGCATTAATTTTTATTTAGCAGTTTTCCCCTCTGAAGGCTTTCTCTCTAATTCTCAGTTTTCTTTGAGTTAGTGGGTAGAGCCTAACTGCTATCATGTCTTCTATACACTGCACACATATAGATAGTAGAATCCTGCTCTCCTATCTTTATGTATCACATTTATAGAAGCAGCAGCAACATGGAGGTGATTATACAGCAGTAAAGAGCAGCGTAGCTGTGAATCCAGCACTGGGGTAAGCTATAAAACTTACTAGGAAGCCGCCTCAGCGTCTGTATCTCTTTCTTCCCCCTCCCTTTCTCTCGCTCTCTCTTTCTCTCACACTGCTCCTGCTCTCCTTCTCCTCCCTTCCCTTTCCATAGACTTCTATGGGCTTTTGTAAACTGATCCCTCAAAGAGCTGATGGTCCGTCTTCTCTAGATAAGATGGATTTACCAGTAAATTTACAGTGTTATCAGTTGAAAGGGGAGGGGGGTGTATTTTCTATTATAATATATCTTACAGTTTTTTATATTCGCTTGTACTATTGATTTATGCAAAGTTGGATGAAAAGTTAGTCACCATTGAAGTAATTTTTGTATTGTAAACAATTTTTTACAATTTATTTTTACATTTGAAAATGGATTTACATAATTGATAGTAGTCAGGTAATCTAAATTTAATGAATGTGTAACACAATTGGCTAACAACAAATATCAAGGGCAACTTTTTCAAGGGAAAAATATTGAAAGCCTAAAACTAACTTTGGATAATGCGAATAGTTAAAAGAACACTACTGTGAGAACTAGAAGTTCTTCCATATGTGTCCTAGGAGATCAGCCATCCCCACTCTCTGGCTGTAAGAGAAGTGGCTGCAAAAGGAGTCTTTCCCCCCTGCTCTGTCTGCAATAGGAGATCAGAACCTCAGTCATCTGTCAGCCAAAAGTGGAAGAGACCAGGAGGAAATTAACCCCTGTGTTTTCTGTAAGATTTCTACAAGGCTGATTGTTTCAGGAAGTTTTTCTTCTATTCTAATATTAATTTGTAGATTTTGTGTCACAGTGCAAAATTATACTGTGATGGACCCATAATGTGGCCTCTAACACAAACCAAAGCCTAATTCACCGAGTCCAGTGATGTCATATTCAAGTCTTATGTGCTATCATGCAAAACAACGAGGTGAAGGCTGCCAACCAAATTGTTCTGATATAATCCATGGCTGTCCTAGCAGGGATTCATAGCACAACCAACCCCGGAGAACTGAGAACGGGCTAATGAACAGGTTACATCGGTCCCATGATTGAATTGATTAAATCACATTGATTGAATGTCTAAGTTATATGTTATCAATGCCACAAGACAACCCCTTCAAGACTGTAAAAGTAATTCACAAATAAATAAGAAAATAAATATTTACTTTTATTTATATATATATATATATATATATATATATATATATATATATATGTGTATTTATATATATATATATATACATATACTGTATATATATATATATATATATATATATATATATATATATATATATATATAAAAATACCGATATAATAAAAAAAAAACTATTAGGCTATTGACACGGGCGTTGCACATCTTGGACGTCTATGAAGGGATGCGTGAAGCGTGAAAAAAATAGGACATGTCCTATTTTCTTACGGACACTTCACACGGTCCATTGAAACTATGGGCGTGTGAACGGCCACATTGTATAGGTCCGTGTGACGGCCATTGTTTCAACGGTCGTCACACGGACATTTAACACGTTCGTGTGAATAAGGCCTAAAACTATAAAATATTAAACGCTCAGAGATTAAAAATGTAGGTCACAAAAGCAACATTGGGTGTCTAAAAATAATAAAACACTTATTTACATCCACATAGAAAGTAAGAATGCAATAAGAAACCAAATAATCATATAATATTAAGCATGGAATATATTCTATTACATAACTAATTCATTTTTTTCTTGTTCTCATTTTAATTTTATTTTATTATTATTATTATTTCATTTTAGTACTTTTAACATTTCCATTTTTTTATCCTTTTCAAGTGCAGTTATTTGTCTTTCATCAGCCTTTTCCTTTATTTTTTACCTTATGCTTCTTTATTGTTTTAATAAGTCGGTTAAACAAGCCAAGTAATACTCTGTGAATTTCTTTATATGTTTTATTAATCATTTCCATCTGAATTTTTTTTGATGTATACCTCTTTTTTTCTATAGTCTATGAAGATAAAGCATATTGAAGTACAATAACACAAAGCTTTGGTCGGCCTCCATACAAATGCTTGAATTTACAGCATGAAATGTTCAAAGCCGCTCTGACGTGGCTAATGATGACTTTTTTGACAGTTAGACATTACCAGCGCAGACACATCTACCAATGGCTCAGCTAAATATCTGAGTGAGGAATACATCAAAGTCATTCTCAAATCTCCATTAATACACACTCTGAAAAGACTGTCACCTCCCCTACAAGGCAGGTACACCCTGGATACACATAACCTTAAAATTACTGACGCTGGAAGCATTAGGATAATGTTCTAGGTGTCACTGGCCTGTTATGGGATTTTGGTTAGTGGCAGTGACTAAGTATTGTCTCCTATTAGCTGTTGTATAGTTGTCACTATGTTCTCTCGAGACACATAGTAATAGTGTTCAATGACCGAATGGTAAAAATTGGTTCTCTTAGAAGGTCTATGTTGATATTCCATGCTCCCACCACTATAGGGCAAGTCTACATCTAATTCACAAGCTATACGCTAATTCTAGATTTTTTTCAAAGTTATCAATTACTTATTTTATCCCATATCCATGGAGACAATTTAGCCTAAATTTAAACCAAGCAGTAAAATAAGGTGTATGGGACAATGGAGCCCTTGGAAGGAATTCTATTTTACAAAACTGAACAACTCAAAAACAAGGACTAAATATCAAAAAATAATTTAACACTATCTATCAGTATATCATTTTATTTACTCAAATATCGATAGTCACAGCTGTTTTAAAAAAACGGTGTAGTAAAGTTTACATAAGCACTAATGGGGTCTGGTATTATGGATGGCAACAATAGCATATTCTGCATATATATTTTTGCCGTAAAAAAAAAAAACAGAAACCCTGACAGAGCCTTGATGCCCCCCTTTAACGCCTCCTCACCCGGCACTGTGAAGGTACAGTGCTGGAAACCAGTTTTTTACTTTTTAACTGTTGTGTCCGTGCGATTTTATGTGTGGGGCGGTTATGATTGATAGGCATGACCCCACAATAATGGCTATAATCAGAAAACAAACCTCAGATACCGTCTGTTCGACCCTTGTCATGTCGTGATCAATAGCTATTGCGGCATCACAAAGAAGGGGGGTTCCCTTTGCCCAATGATTGTCAGTCCAGCATTAGCGATTGCCAGGCGGACGGATTTGTGGAAAAGCCCTTGGCTTAACAAAGACCCAGAGGGCTGTCCTGAGCTAATCTCTAACAAAGTCACCCAAACCCTGATCCAGGCGGGTACTATGTGGAGAGGTAGCCACGTGCTCGGCTGTTTCAGTAATTTGCATAATCGAGAAAGCGGCATGCATGCGAGGCCAATTCTCCACATAGTCCCCCCCGGGAATCAGCGGCTGCCTCACCAGGCTGGAGTGGATTTGAGTGACCCCCGTTCTCAATATAGGATATGCCATAAATGTCTGAGATAGGAATAACCCGTTAATAAAATAATTTGGTAAAAAATAATAAAATGTGCCTGAAAAATAAAGTATTAGCACAATGATTTTTAATTTAAAAAAAAGGTTTTATTAAATAAAAGTCATAAAACAAAAAATACAAAAATGATATATCCCTCATTACAACCAATACAATACATTTAAAAAAAAAATTAAGGTGTTCAGAGATTGACAAAAAAAAGACAGAATTATATGAATTAAACTGAAATCTGTATGTAAACAGAAAATGATATTAAAAAAAATATAACAATTGTCATATGAGCGCCTATGGGGTAATATTGACATATCATTATAAATTATATTTGCTTTATTTATTTATTTTATCGCACAAAGTTGAAGAAAGTTCAGACAGAAGGCATTAATCCATTACACAAATATAACCCAGATAAACCAATATTTCCCTGGCTTGTTCACATTCACCATCCCATTGTTTATTGTTATATTTAAAAAAAAAAAAAAGGCACATAAGCAAAAACAGGTGTCTCAAAGGACATCTGAATAGACACTACGATTTCTCCTTATTTATGTTTACATTTTGCTTTTGGTAACATGTACCTACCATTCTAGCCTCATAGATTGTAAGCTCTTGTGAGCAAGGCTCTCACGCCTTTGATTTGTTAATTATTGTAATGTCTGATATTGTCTGTAAATGTTCCCTCTGAAATGCAAACTGCTGCGGAATATGTGACGCTATATAAAAAAGATGATTATTATTATTATTATTGTATTGCTTTTACTAACATTTCTTCTTTCCTATTTAAGATCTTCATAAATAATAATGTTAATTTAAAAAAATGTTCTATAAAATAAAACACAATAAAGAATGGTTGTGGTTCTTGTTATTATGAGCTAAGGCGTTGCTCATATTGGCGTTGGGTGCTCCATCACATATTCCATCCAACTTGATGGCAAAAATAGCGCTGCATGAAGTGCTGTTTTGCCCGTTAACGGTAAGTGCACACAGGTTGGGTACACTGCATAAAAGCACACAACTTATGAATCCTGTAACCCGCCCCAAATTGTGGTGCAGTTTTTCAAGCGGAATCTCCGCTGCAGAAATACTGCTAGAAGAAAAAAAATATTCATACTTACCACGTTTTCCGTTGTCATAGAGATGCGTCCCTCTGCTCTGAGTGCAGCCCGGCCTCCTGGGATGACGCTGCTTTGATTGGCTGCAGCAGTGACATGGACTGAAACGTCATCCCAGGAGGCCGTGCTGCACTTAGAGCAGAGGATTGTGCCGCTATGACAATGGCCGGGGGTAAGTATAAACCTTTTTATTATTTTTCAACCAAAAAAAAGGTTGTTTTTTTTCTGATTTGCAATTTTTTGCGGAAGAATCTCAGCTTTTCTGCCGAAAAAAATCACAGCATTTGCGTATTTGTTGCGAGTTTTATCTCTCCATTAAATTCAATAGGGAAAACCCGCAACAGAAGAGCAGCGATTCCGCACCATAACTTGACATGCTGCGGATTAAAAAAAAAAACGCACCAGAGGTAAATTTATGAACAGTTTCTCTGCGGATTTTTTCCCGCTGTGTGTGGATGAGATTTGTTCAAATCTTATTCACTCTGCTGCTACTGCAATACGCTGCAGATTTTGCGGAAAATCGACTGTATAAACGCTGTGTGTGTTTCTACCCTAGAACAACGGACACCTCGGCGGAACCAGACGAGTGCCATTTTTTCAGGTGCCGCTGGTATCCATGTGCGGAGGATCCTATGCACGACGCACATGTGAACAGATCCTATATTGTTGCTCCCGTATCTTTCAAACTAGAAATTTTGAATTAAAAAATTTTCTATCTTTGTCCACCTACACATTTTTGTTTTGTGACTATTTTGAAAACTGGTCTTAAAGGTGATCTATGGATCATTTGTCGGTCAAACATATGATTTCGACAGTTTTTCCTAATTGTTGGTCATTCATTGTTAGGTTTCATTTTTGCATCTGACATCTTTGCCTGTGCAGGGTGGTAAATGTATGTAATAAATCCTATTGGTAAAAGTACTATCGGTGGACCGGGTAGGTCTAATATCTGATGGACAGTTTCCATCTCATCAGCTGCTTCTGAATTTTATTTGTCCCCTGCAGGGGTAACAGATGCTGGGTGACAAATATAAACTTGGATTCCTACACAAACGTACATCTGCTCCTTTGCCCACCGTCTCCTGCCACTTTACTGGTGTTTCAGTCGTCACTGTGGTGCTGACATTCTATTCAAGAACTAAGAAGATCAGGATTAACGGTGCTCAAAGTCCCAACCAGACTGCGGATCGTGGGATTGTGGACGGACACATTTTAATGAAGAAAAAATAAAAAGCTACATATTCTTTTTTTTATTTTAATAAAACGTACAAATACACAATGTTGGAATAGCTCTTAATAAAATAATCTCTCCAAGAACAGGCGACAGGACAGACTAAGTGCTTATGTACATAGTTGTGTTACGGACCTGTGTTGTACTTATCCATAATGCGACACCTATAGAAATCTATTGTCCCATAATGTACCTCTGCGTGTCTCCGATTTCATACAGTGTGATACAGAATCCTTTAGAAAAACAAAATGCGGCTTGTTCCATCGGATGGCGTATTATTCTTCCCTAGAAGTATAGACCATAAATACCGCCAGATGTGTCCCTAAAGCTAAATTCACACGAACCTGTCCGTTTTGCGCATGTAAATAACGCAGCATTTTTCTTGCGTTGCAGTCCTGTGCGGCATCCGTGTACGGTGCGGTGCGCATCTGCATTTTTTACACGCGTATGTCATGCGTTTTTGCGTCTGCAAAAAAAACTGAAGGTGTTTTTTTTTCCTCATCATTTCTTTAGCAACTGGTGCATGAATCACGGACAGCACACAGATGATGTCCGTGTGCTGTCCATTTGTTTTCACGCACCCATTGACTTCAATGGGCTGCGTGGTGCGCAAAAACGCCCAACCTAGGACCTTCAGTATGTTTCATGCAGCGGACACACGCTGCGTGAAAAACAACGCATGTCTGAATAGCACCACTGAATTACATAGGTCTTTGTGACGGCCGTTGTTTTAACGTTCGTAACACGGACATATAATACGCCCGTAAAATACGCACGTGTGAATCAGGCTTAACACTGTATTGGCTCAGGCGACAACTGACCGGACACAACTACTGTGAATGAACCCAGTCTTACACATTTTGTATTGGGGCCCAGGAGCTTTACGGGACTCCTCTGCCAATCAGTGATCTATTTTTTTTTTGCTACCTGTTCACCACAATATTTGAAGGGCTGAAATGTAGCAGTAAGGCCTTGTTCACACAGTACAGATTTGCTGGAGATTGTGCATGTATTTTTTAAGCCAAAACCCGTAACAGAAGCTAAACGCAAGAAATAAATAGACCTTATAGGTCTGCTCTGCTGGATCCAATTCTGGTTTTGGCTTAAAAAATGCATGCAAAAGCTCTAGCATATCTGCATTGTGTGAACAAGGCCTTAACAGGTCATTAAGAAAAAAAAACGTTAAACAATTAAAACGAAATCAAATTTAAAAAAAACATTAATACTTATTGTAAAGTCAGTTTAAGAATTGTTTTGGGACTATAATAAATTACAACCTCTCTACTGCTGCTTTTTCAGTCTGCTACCATAACAGCAAAAAGTTGTTGAAGAAGTCTATGTTCTGTGCTTTTCTCAAAGACTTGCAAGATTAAAAAGAAAGGAAAAAAATAAAAACAAGAAAACACAGATCATTCAGAACATTGTGGTCCATAAACAGCCGTTAAAACCGCTGAGAGCGGCCTGGCACACAATAGAAGGGGCTTTAATGAGGCTTCAGGTTGAGATCCTGGGGAAGCTGAAAAGACAGTTTTCTCACAGTGCGACATTATACGGCCCCTCTCTTTGAGTTACCTACATTCACATGGGGATGTGAGGGGCATTAAAGCTCAGACATAAAGAGCTATCCCAATTTCATGATTTTATGGGGCTGCTGTGATGTTGTCGATGTACTGAAGCCCTGGCACTGTACAGGACAAATCAAACAGGATGTTAGTAGATTTGCATTTCCATTTAGACATTTCAGACAGCAGTCCTGTGCCTTCAAAAAAACAAAAAAAAAACATGAACATTGCAACATATTAACTAAATGTGCTGAGTCACAATGTGACGCATGACACCATGCACATTCATTTCTCCGCTATTTCGGTGTGCAGTAACCTGCATTGCATGAATGTCCTATAGAGTGACATTGCTAATTTAAAAAACATTTTAAAAAAATCTAGATAACTTGATTATACCTCCATTTTAAATATATATATATATATATATATATATATATATATATATATATATATATATATATATATGGTCTGTATGGCTCCTAACGTTGTGAAAATAGATTTTTTTTTTTTAATAAAAAGCATTACTGTCACCTACATTACAGTGCCGATCACCTTATATAGGAGATAGGCCACTTATAATGTGGTGACAGCCTCTTTAAGGTAATATTACACTAACCAATTATCGGGCAAACGAGTGTTCACGGAGTGCTCATTCCCGATCATTGCCCTGGGTAAGATCAGCCAATGAATGAGCGTTTGCTTATCATATTGTTTCTGCAGCAGAAAATATTATCATTGTTGGCATCATATCTGCGGATGAGCGATCATAGAAACGGGCACTGGTGCCCAAACATAGCTCCTTGTGAAAGGCAAACGAGCACCCATCAACGAGCTGTCTCGTTGTTCAGCGCTCGTTTACATGGCCCACATCGGACCGTGCAAAAGGACCCTTACACTCAGATACCCAAATGTTTCAATTGGCCAATTGTAGGTCAAAACAACGTCCTTTGGTGCAACATTTGACAGCTTCACATGAAAAAACTTTTGTTTGTTTTTTGAAGTAAAGAATATGTGAGCTGCTACTCTGTTCAATACAGCATGTAAGAGTATACGTTTTTTTTTTACTATGAAAGTCAATGACAGATATATGCAACTTTTAGCCATACAGTTGTCTGTTTGTTTACACAGGGTTTTTACAGGGGAATGAGGAAACAGACAAGTGCCTCAACTATACATCCCAAAATGTGTCATTAACCTCTTCCCAAAATTTGACGTACATGTACTGTATATTACAGTCGGAGGTGGTGTGTATGGAGAAGGCTCACGGTCTGAGCCCCCTCCATACAACGTGGTTGTCTTCTGTTTATTACAGCTGACACCTCTCACTAAAAGCTGGTATAGAAGAAAACTCAGATCCTAAGGCCGGGTTCCCAAGTAGCGTAAACGCTGCAGAATTTCCGCAATAGAAATCTGTGCAGAAATTTTGCAGCATTTACAGTAGCAGCAAAGTGGATGAGATTTCGAAAACGTTCATAAATTGACGCGCGAGCGGAATATAAATCTTCATGTCAATTTATGCTGTATTTTTGTTGCTTTTCTGTTGTGGGTTTTCCCCATTGAATTTGATGGGGATGCAAAATCCGTGTTGCGACTTTTGCAGCAGAATCGCAGCTTCTTCCTCCAGTCCAGCCTCCTGGGATGATGTTTCATCCCATGTGACCTCTGCAGCCAATAACAGGCTGCAGCGGTCACATGGGCTGCAGTGTCATCTACGGAGGCCAGATCGGACGTCAAAGGAGGGACGTGTCACCATGATAATGGCTGCGGTAAGTATAAACGTTTTCTTTTGTTTTTTTCTACCTCTGCTTTAAACAGCGGAAATTCCGCCTGAAAAAACTGCTCCACAGTGTGGTGCGGTTTTTTGGACCTAACCATTTAACCAGTTAGATACCGTGGTCAATAGTGACCAAGGCATCTAAGCCATTAGGACTTGTTCACACACTGCAGATTTGCTGCAGATTTTGAATGCTTTTTTCAAGCAAAAACCCATCTATAAGGGCACATTCAGACGTGGCGGAACTTTTCCGCTGCAAATGTTGCTACAGATTCCTTGCGAATTTGCTGCAACATTTTCATATATCACAGGAAACTCAGAAGTTGCGGATATCACAGCGGACTTGCCACAGATTTCAGCCTTTGCATTGCAAAGTATGAAATCCACAGTGAAATTTTGATGCTTCCACGCAACATTATGTGCATACTGCGAAGTGAAAATTCTGTTAAAATACAGTTCCGCCACGTCTGAATGTGCCCTAAGACTTTCCTTTATATATTTTTTTCTGTTTCGTTTCCGTTGCAGTGTATTTTACCAGCATGTTCAAGTCCCCTAGTGGGACTAAAATAAAATGTAAAATTTTGTTAAATAATTTTTTTAGGAATATAGGGAAAAAAATATTCACATTTAAAAAATATTATTTTTTTACATTTTCCTGTCAAGTAATATAAGGGCTCGTTCAGACGTGGTGGAATTTTTCCGCTGCAAATGTTGGTGCAGATTTGGGGCAATTACGCAACGAATCTGCACTAATATTTGCAGATTTGACAGGTAATTCAGACTTTGCGGATATCACAGCGGACTTGCCACGGATTTCAGTTTTTGCATTGCAAAGGCTGAAATCCGCAGTAAAATTCCGCTTCTTCTCTGCAACAGACAGTGCATGCTGCGGAGGGAAAATTCCGCACCACAGCCTATGGTCTGCAGCAGAGTTTTCCGCAACGTCTGCATGAAGATAACTGAAAAGGTGTGGAAACCAATGGACAAACTGTTTGCTGCGGATTTCCACTGCGGACTGTCCACAGCGGAATTCCACAGCAATTCCACCACGTCTGAATGTGCCCTTAAAAAGAAGAAAAATTGGTATTGCCACGTCCATAAAAGTCTGAACTTTTCTATGACAATGTTATTTAACTCCCAGATTTGCTGTTTTAGGCTGGGTTCACACGTGGCGGAATTTCACTTAAATTCCGCTGCGCACACTCCGCAGCGTTAATCCGCAGCGGAGCCGTTTGTCCATTGACTTACACTTTAATTTAGCAGTGTTCGTTTAGACGAGGCGTAAAATTCCGCTGCGGAGCATAGGCTGCGGAGCGGAATTTGGTGTCCGCAGCATGCTCTGTCTGTTGCGGAGCAGTGGCGGACTCATGGCGGAATTTCTCCATTGACTTCAATGGAGAGTCAAAATTCCGCAATGAAGTCCGCAGATCTTATGTGTGCTGCGGAGCGTATTGGTTTTACTACCATGACATTTCTTCATTCTGGCTGGACCTATGTATTTCTAGGTCTACAGCCAGACTGAGGAAGTCAATGGGGCTCCCGTAATGACGGGAGCGTTGCTAGGAGACGTCTGTAAATAGTCACTGTCCAGGGTGCTGAAAGAGTTAAGCGATCGGCAGTAACTGTTTCTGCACCCGGGACAGTGACTACCGATCTCAATATACATGTATCTGTAAAAAAACATATAAGTTCATACTTACCGAGAACTCCCTGCGTCTGTCTCCTGTCCGGCCTCCCAGGATGACGTTTCAGTCTAAGTGACGGCTGCAGCCAATCACAGGCCAAGCACAGGCTGCAGCGGTCACATGGACTGCCGCGTCATCCAGGGAGGTCGGGCTGGATGCCGAAGGAGGGACGCGTCACCAAGACAACGGGCGGTAAGTATGAATTTCTTTGACTTTCACAAGGGAAAGTGCTGTCCCTTCTCTCTATCCTGCACTGATAGGGAGAAGGGAAGTACTTTTACCGCAGTCCGCAGCAGCTAGTCCGCATCAATGTACTGCACATTTTGTGCAGATCCGCAGCAGAATCTGCAATGCAGATTCTGTGCGGCATTGATGCGGACAGTTGCGGAGGAAATCCGCCACGTGTGGTCATGCCCTGTTAGTCGCCTTACCTCAAAAGAAAAAATTGAATAAAAATTGATGAAAAAGTATGTACCCCAAAATGGTACTAATAAAAACTTCAGTTCATCTTCAAAAAAAAGCTCTCACATGAACGGAAAAATGGAAAAATAAAAATGTTATGGGATTTAGAAAATGGCAACTTTTTTAAAAAAAAATGTATTTTGTAAAAAGTAGAAAAAGATTTAAAAAAAACTCAAATATTTAACATTTTTGGAATCGTATTAACAGAATAAAGTTAACATGTCATTTTTACCACTCGGTGAACGCTGTAAAAACAAAACCCAAAAAAACTGTGGAGGAATTGCTGGTTTTTTTTTTTCCACTCCACCCTACAAAATCATTTTGAACAGTTTCCCAGTACATTATATGGTACAATAAATGGTGCAATCACACACAACAACTCTTCCAACTAAAAAAAAACAAACCCCTATACGGCTATGTCGATGGAAAAATAAATAGTTATTTTTTTATTAAAGGAAACTAAAAATGCCTGTGGTGGAGAGTGATTAAAGGAGTCTTAGGGCATGCCCAGACGTGATGGATTTCTTCCGCCACTGTCCGCATCAATGCCGACAGAATCTGCGTTGCAGATTCTGTGGCGGCTTTGCCTAAAATGGGCATTAAATCGATGCGGACTAGCCGTTGCGTATTGAGGGGAAGAGGGCTTCCCTTCTCTCTATCAGTGCTGGATAGAGAGATGGGACAGCCCTTTCCCTAGTAAAAGTAAAAGAATTTCATACTTACCGGCCGTTGTCTTGGTGACGCGTCCCTCTTTCGCCATCCAGCCCGACCTCCCTGGATGACGCGGCAGTCCTTGTGACCGCAGCAGCCTGTGATTGGCTGCAGCCGTCACTTGGACTGAAACGTTATCCTGGGTGGCCGTACTGGAGGAGGAAGAAGCAGGGAGTTCTATTTTTTTAACAGGTTGATGTATATTGTGATCGGAAGTCACTGTCCAGGGTGCTGAAACAGTTACTGCCGATTGCTTAACTCTTTCAGCACCCTGGACAGTGACTATTTACTGACATCGCCTAGCAACGCCCCCGTAAGTATGGGTGCACACACGTAGTCACCCGTAATTACGGGAGCCCCATTGACTTCCTCAGTCTTGCTGTAGACCTAGAAATACATAGGTCCAGCCAGAATGAAGAAATGTCATGTTGGTAAAACCAATACGCTCCGCAGCACACATAACATCTACATAACATCTGCGGACTTCATTGCGGAATTTTGAATCTCCATTGAAGTCAATGGAGAAATTCCGCAATGAGTCCGCAACAAGTCCGCCACACGTCCGCAACAACCATTGTATGCTGCGGACACCAAATTCCGCGCCGCAGCCTATGCTCCACAGCGGAATTGTCCGCAACGTGTAAACGAACACAACTAAAAAGCTGTGGAAGGCAATGGAGAAACGTGTACGCTGCGGATTTCCGCTGCGGACTGTCCACAGTGGAATTCCAGAGCAATTCCGCTACGTGTGGTCATGCCCTTATAGGGCAAGAGAGAAAGAGACGCACATAAAATGGGGGATTCGAACTGCCTGAGCACCAAAACAAGAGAGGCTCACTAGATTAGGAGCACAGACATTATGGTGTGCTCACACATAGCAAATTTCCTGCAGGAATTTCTGTGACTGTAAATTCCATTCCATACATGTGAGAAATTTCTGCAGCAAATTTGCTATGCGTAAACATACCCTAAAAGTCTAAACTGATTTTGTTTCTCCCTTTTAGCCGGAATGACCCATTAATATTACCATATCAATATACAGATATAAATTTATAAATCCAAATATTTATGTGTGATTGTGTTATGCAAACTTTTTCCAAAAGAAGGGTCGGGGATGCGCTGCGTAAAAACTGCATAGCGTATCCAACCTGGAACCCGCAGCACATCCCGCTGCGTTAAAAAGCATTCATACCCCCTCCCTCGTTTGATGTCCACTCCGGCCTCCTACGATGACGTTGCAGGCCATGTGAAGTTGCAGCCTGTGATTGGCTGCAGCGGTCATATGGGATGAAACGTCATCCCAGGAGGCCGGAATGCAGGAAGAAGGAGAGCGTTCTGGGTAAGTATGATTTATTTTATTTTTTCCGGAGTTGTGATTTTTGTGGCATAATCGCTGCGATTACGCTGTAAAAGTCACAACACTTTGTTTCTGTTGCGGGTTTTGCATCCCCATTGAATTCAATGGGGAAAACCCACCACAGAAAATCAACAAAAATGCAGCATAAATTAAATTCCGCACCGCAGGTCAATTGATCAAAATCTCATCCACTTTGCTGCTACTGTAAATGCTGCGGAATTTCTGCACAGAATTCTGTTGTAATATATAATTAAATAGAAAACGTAATCAAAAACGGGGCACCCCAAGTCAGCCCAAAGGGCCACTTTTTTTAATTACATGCTGTTTATAAAACTTTGTTTGTGAGTAGAAATAAATACCTGATGCTTTTTCACAAGTTACTGGTGGTGCTTCTCTATTTGTCACCTCCTCTATAGTAGGCTTATTGGAAAACATCGGAAGACGTCAGGGACGGCTGTTGAACTACAAGGCCCAGCCATCACTGACAACTGCTGCGCCAGTACCTTTGTGTTTTTACCTTTCCTCAAGGTGGATAATAGAAAAAAACGGAGGACACCTTCAGTACCATTGGACTCAGTTTTATGGATTCATTGGGTCATCAGAGCGGCCAAGTATATATTTATCTGTGAATAGCCTTAGCCTTGCTCCAGGTGAAATACAGCAATAACCAAAAAAATGAATACTGTCATAGGGATCATTGATCCTGGTCCATTTGTCTAACATGTTTTTAAAAAAATATTTAAAAGTCAGTTTTTCTGGAAGACATAGAGTCAAGCACCAAATGTAATATGACCCAAAAATGAAATAAACAGGTCCAAAAATATGGTAGATATTATGTACTTAATGACGTTACTCTAATTTTTACTTCTGACACAAACAATCCTTACACTTTGAGGATTGGATACATTAAAGGCATTTTAGCAATAAAATAAAGACAGACATGAATGAGTTATCCACTATATGGGACAATGATATATTTGGAATAAAAAACAATTGAAATATTAAGGTTAAAAAAAAAATGTGAAGACAAACAAATTTTGAAGCCTATGTTACAGAGCAGAAGGCGAGTACTCTGGCCTAAGGGCACGTTCAGACGTGGCGGAAATTTTCCGCTGAAGATTTTGCCGCAAATTCAAATCAATTACGCAACAAATCTGCAGAAAAATTTGCATATTTGACAGTTCGTCCAGACTACGCGGATTTTGCAGCGGACTAGCCGCAGATTATAGCCTTTGCATCGCACAGGCTACAAATCCGCAGTGAAAATACACTGCAACAGACTGTCCATGCTGCGGAATATAAATTCCGCACCACAAGCTAAATTACGCACTGTTATTTTCCGCAACGTCTGCACTAAGTTACCTAAAAGCTATAGAAACCAAAAGAAAAAAATTTGCTGCGGATTTCCACTACGGCCTGTCCACAGAGGAATTCCGCAACATATCCACCACATCTGACTGTGCCCTAATACTTCTTTGCAGTCCACTTAGGCCTCATGCACACCACCGTATTTTTATGGCCGCAATTTATCCGCATTGTCCGGATTTGTGGATTCTCTAAAATTGGTGGATTGTTGTGAATCCGTGAGTCCAGATAACACACCGACGCACAAAGGTTTTTTTCAGTCCTACGGAATGCAATGGTTTTGACGGTCGTCTGCTTGAGGCCTAAGGGTACGGCCAGACGTGGCGGAATTGCTGTGGAATTCCGCTGCGGACAGTCCGCAGTGGAATTCTCCAGCGGCCGTTTTTTACAGTTGTTTCAATACATTTTGAGGCAAGTTATTTCAGACGTTGCAGAAAACACAACAGACCCAACAATGCCAAGTGAATGGAATTCTTACCAATTTTGGGGGCATTGCAACATAAACAACATTGTTGATATATGAATATGACACCTATTGTATGGCTATGTTTAGCAATAATCTCCTTCCATCACACCCATGTGCTCTCATACTAAAGGGAATTTTTCGTTTTCATAGACAGCCATACTGTTTCACCAATAGAGAAAAAACGCCTGTATAATATAATTCCATATGGGTAGTATATACAGTACAACTAGGAATTCAGTATAGAATTAAGGAGATAATGACTCTGACAGCCCCATTAAAAAAAAATTAACAAATATAAGTATATATATTTAAAAAAGATTCTCTTCCCTTCCAGAGTTCTAAATAGTACACCACAATTCTGCTATATATATATATAGATGTGTAGAGACATATGTTGATGTATAGTGTTTAGCCATGCCCCCTGTTTTAAGAATGGAGTAGCATCTTGGTAAATATGGAGTACAAACTGTCTGCCATATAATACATACATCGTTTTGACCGAAGCAATAACGTAGTCGATTACTCTATTAATTTAGTCAAAATGACGGAACCCTTGCACAACTGAGACAAAGGGAAACCATTTGTACCGGATCCGTCACCATTGAAATCAATGGTGATGCAAACTGAAACCTATGGTTTCCATTTGTTTCAGTCAGGGCTCCGTTCTGATGGAAAGCTCCGACGGCACGCCAGAACGGAACCCTGACGCAGATGTGAACGAAGCCTAAGACATCCTTTTTCCTGCCGGAGCTGTTTGTCAACAGCTGATCTGTAGCCAATACTGACATGGAAATGTCGGTGTCTGTCTTTATTTATTTCCCGTTGTTTATAGAGGATCAACATATTCTGCAGCACGTAACAGAGATTGTTACCATTCACATCGGTCCCTGTCCCTAATGAGGTTCTCAATGGCATGCGCCCCTTAATAAATTTGGTGCGTTTTACGTCTTCATTCTTTAGTTTAAGGGCATCTATTGAAATCATTGGGTGTTTATTCTTTTCAAAAGATGCCTGCAGACCTCCAACACCAAAAGTGCACTAGAAGTATCACTCTGGTTTAACTAATAGAGCTGGTGAATATTGTTTTTCTTGTCTATTAGCTCAACCTGCCCAAGTAGCAGATAGGAAAGGGGTTGTTATTACAAATTTGTTATGAAATTTTCTTTACTTATGTTGCATTCGTTTTATTATTAATCATACTTATAACGCATTCTATCAGGTGTCTGTTGCTTATTGACAGCTAGAATACTGCAATCTGCAGCGCTATTTTGGGCTATAAAAAAATAAAATAAAGACCTGATGGAATCATAAAAAGTCAATGGGATCCGTCAACATCCATTATACAATGGACCCAACATAACCGGCATGGCATTGGCAATAAAGGAAGCCATGACGCTGGTGTGAACAGAGCTAATGTGAATGATCTATTAGCAATGAAGCAAAGGGATAGAGGACCCTCTGCCTTTTATATACTGTATCATCCTCTACAATATCCCATACTGACATCAGAAAACAGTTTCAGGAAAATACTGACAGCTATCTTCACTGATTCTTCCATTAACATGTCCATCCAGCTCAGCCAAAGAGGCATATTTATATGGTAGAAGGAGGGATACTGTGTTCCAGATACCTCCGGTGCTGATTATATCAGTGGTAACAAAGGATTGGACAGGTAAAAATTCACCAGATCGGAGACATTGGGTGACAGACAGTCCCCATAAACATTAAATTGCATAAAAATTGGCACCGATTGCTTAAAAAAAAGCTAATTTCTATGTCCAGCTTTAGATTAAGGGCCTGTTCACATCAGCGTTTGGTTTCCATTCATTGGTTCCCTTTAACCTTTCCATTGGAGGAACCGATGAACAGAAACTATTGCTTCCGCTTGCATTACCAGTGAATTCAATGGTAATGCTTCCGTTGCAGTTGATTTCTGTTTGTTTCCGTTCCGTAAAATGTCAGTGTTTTTCATGGAAACAATAGTATGGTCGACAAACAAACGGAAGCATTACCATAGAATTCAATGGTAATGCGAACGGCAGCTGTAGTTTCCGTTTGGCTTTCCGTTCATCGGTTCCTCCAACTAAAAGGTTGAATGGGACAGATGAACGGAAACCAAATGCTAATGTGAACAGGCCCTAAGTGACTTCCTTTGAAATTACTCCTAGAGTGTGAGTATTTCTTTTTTTTAGATGGAAAATGGATTGCCAGCCTATTGGGTCTGTATAAATAACTTGTGGTAGTAATGATGATAAATAATGATAATAATAATAATAATAATAATAATAATAATAATAATAATAATAATAATAATAATAATAATAATAATAATAATAGAAAAACAATTTGTTATTTTAAAGAGGACTTGTCACGTGTCCTGACATTTCTATTTTAGTAAATAGTTGTATTCCCCATAAAATAACAATTCTTGAGCACCTTTTCTTAGGACTCTGCATTGTGCCATTCCTCTGTTATTCCTCATGGAAATGTATGAATAAATTGACAACTGGGTGTTACCAGTCCCTTTATCAGTAGGATTTGTCCCTACAGATTTGGACAGGGTCAGCACTGATTGGACAGTGTAATGATGTGTAAGGACATGCCCTATAGACTAGGGCAATGGTAATACCCAGTTGCCAATTTATTCATAAATTTCCAGGAGGATTTATAGAGGAACTGCACAAGTCAGAGTTCTCAGAAAAGATACTCCGGAATTGTTATTTGATGGGCAATATAAGTATGTACTAAAACAGACATGTCAGGAGAGGTGATTGTTCCACTTTAGGTCCGGCTGTTCACAAATATGTTATACCAGCACCACCACTTTCACATGACCCTTATTACAATGATAACAAAGGACTGTTCACTGCTGCCAATATATGAAATAATGTATTTACAGTGCCTACAGTATTTCTATTTGATTCCATACGCCTATAGTCCACACATTGACCCCTCAGTGCCCAATGTTGGAAGATATTATCTGTTCTGTCTAATCTCCTCATTTCAACACCTGTGACAGGCAAAATACAATTATCCAGTAATGAGATATCCTATGCCATGTGCTCCATTGGGAAAAACCAAGATGCAGCACGTTATTACAGACACATGTTCTGCCCTTGTAAACTGGTACAAATATGTGTTCTGTTATGTTTGTTGTGGCACTAAAGATGAACCAATTCACAGAGAGCAGCCACTTTCCTTGATTAAAAAATAAATAAATAAATCATTGAATACAAATAATCTAACATTTGTTTTCATATTTGAGTAAGTATTGTTTCATAGAAGAAAAAATATGGAAAAGATCCTCAGCACATACAGATTAGAGAATATAAAAAAAAGAGCTTTATTTTAACATAAGTTAAAAGTCCAAGAGAACACAGGTAAGGCGTGTTACCGCTAACGCGTTTCGAACTAAATGTTACCAGTAAGAACACTTCAATCGAAACTCGTTAGCGGTAACACGCCCTACCTGTGTCCTCTTGGACTTTTAATTTATGTTAAAATAAAGCTCTTTTTTATATTCTCTAATCTGGATGTGCTGAGGATCTTTTCCATATTTTCTCTCATATTGAATTCCTTGTCTGCCTGCAAGCCTCCCTTCCAACTGCACTCCATTGAGGAACCATAAATCCCAGGATGAAGTATGTGATGAGCACACCAGTAGCTCTTGCTGATATTTTTTTCTCTTTTTCTGTTCTTATTGTTTCATATAATTCATATTTAATAAATATATATATATATATATGTATATATATATATATATATATATATATATATATATATATATATATATATATATATATATATATATATATATATAAAAATATACAATATTCATATTTAATTAATATTTTATATATATATATATATATGTGTGTGTATATATATATATATATATATATATAAACAGTTTATATACAGATGTATATATATATATATACTGTAATAGAGACAAAATACAGCTAAGGTGTGGACAATATAAAGAAACATTGCATGCTCTGGGCTCCAACTCATTTAGTGTGTTGCAGAGTCAAATATTGAATGTACAGAACAATCTAAACTAATGGAGTGGTGCCCCACATATGGTAGCTGTCCTAGCAAGAAATTAAATTGAGCACTAGGTGTTCCACCAATGGTTCTTTTTCATCATATTAAAACAGTAGATACAATAAAAGCAGATAATGTCATCCCTGGTCTTTCTTCTTACACCCAGTGCAGAAAAGGACCGGGTCATTCATCTCTGCTCAGTGAACCACGGCATCAAATAAGCCACATTATGCTAGTACATTGATATATATAATATCATGAAGGAGGCTCATTCTGTAGCACAGTTACCCTATTCATAGTTTGATCGTTTTTGTTCGTTATATGACATGAGCATATAAAAACACAGAAATGTCAAAATATTAATTCTAGCCAAAAAACATATATTCAAAGGACTACAGATGATAGATAGATAGATAGATAGATAGATAGATAGATAGATAGATAGATAGATAGATAGATAGATAGATAGATAGATAGATAGATAGATAGATAGATAGATAGATAGATAGATAGATAGATAGATAGATAGTAGATAGATAGATAGATAGATAGATAGATAGATAGATAGATAGATAGATAGATAGATAGATAGATAGATAGATAGATAGATAGATAGATAGATAGATAGATAGAAGATAGAGATAAATGAAATAGATAAATATTATTTTCCAATGGCACTTCCAGTATGAGCATTCTTCACTCTATAATTTTCAGCTTGCATTACGCTATCCACGGTTAAATCATATTTCTACATTTCATGCATATCTACATTGTTAGAATTATCATTACATTATATGAGTGTAACAAAAATGTATTTTAAATAAATGAAGCTTAACATTTTTCATATATTATTGTATATGTGATATGCAAATTGCCTGGAATAACTTCATAGTAGATGCAAATGCATTATATGCTGAAGTAGCAATTCATGGATGAAGAGAACCAAATAAATTTTTTATTATAATTCATCTCATTCAATATTGATGGTCTTTTCACCAGTTTTATATTTGTTTGTTTGTCTAATCGCAAAAATAATGTATATTTCATCAATGTGAACGTTGCTTTTGGTTTATTTTTAGGAAGCGACCATAGATTAGTTTAGTTTCTTATATTAGATTGTATGAAAAGTGAAGAGTTTTTACACAGCTCATAAAAGACTTTAGAGTCATCATCATTGTGTGTTATATTTGATATATATTCAATATGTAATAAATGTATGAACAGTAGGATGGACCCGGCTTGTGTTGTTTTTCGGATTATTATTTCTGCTATCTTGCTTTGTAGAGCAGATATTTAGTGTCATATTTGTTAATTGGCATTTATTTGTTTGTAATTCATTGTATATTTGTTGTTTATAGTTTTATTAGTATGTTTTTATTTTGTAAACCCTAGCAACAAATAACCGACAAATGCTGAATGGTCCTGGATGAAAATAAAAACATAGTGTGGACCGCTCACCTGCTCCATATTGAATATATGCATCTCCTGCTGTACAGCAAAACACAAATTGATTGTAAACTGGGGATGTATGTGAAATCCTCATAATTTCAGCCCACCAGATAATCCACCAGGAAGGTATA
>NC_134688.1:86183239-86185739 GCF_050947455.1 Rhinoderma darwinii
TTAAATAATTGAATATTTTGCTTACTATACATTTATACATGGATGTATAATAGTGTTGTATTGCACCAACCCTATATCCACTTGAGATCTTGAAGGCTAAAGGATTGGGGGATGGGTACTGCTAAGAGACATCTGTTTAGAACAAAAAGCGTCTTGGGTGAGCACGGTATTTTCATATGTGTCCCTTTTAACCCATGATACAAAGGAAAGGCCTCCTGGAAATTGAGTCTGGTAGATTCCTCCTCTACTAAGGGATTAAGATACTATAGTGGTAAAGCACCTTAATCCAGAAGAAGAGGTGATGCATCTTAAAGTGGCTCTTGAAAACCTTGATGCTAAAACCCCGTTCCTGTTTGTCTAGACACTAATTAAGAGCCCGTTTGTCTGGCATCTCCACCTTGACCTTGGCCTTCCACACATTTTTTAGGCCAAACAGTAAAAAATCTGGAATGCCCAGGACAATGGCAGCCGCCAGGGTTTTCTGGCTCTTCTCAGCATTTCAAATAGATGTCAGCAGCCCCCAGGACCTTGTTTGTAGGTCAATGGACAATGAAGAAGTTTACTATCGTCCCTGAATAATGTGATTTACCGTCACAATCAGAAAAAGAACTCTGCTATTTCCCTGTGCCAAGCACTAAAGGAAGCCCCTTGTGTGGGGAGGGAGTATGAGGGACATTTTACATGACAATTGTCATAAATTGTTTCCTGGCTGCAAGATTCAATCCTAACACATTCCACAAGACAAGGACAATTTGGATGTCTATGTTCATTCACTTTATTCAGTGTGGTCCATCGTTGTACATTACACCTCCGCTACTCCCAGCATCCTCCGACTTGTAGTAAAAGAGTATTTTATGTATACATTAAAACCAAGCGAATAGATGTGGGCTGTACAGACACCTGTATTGAATGTCAATTCTCCATTGCCAGCTTCTTGACTTACTCCTATCTCAGCCACTCAGTGACATTTTATCTGTGCCATATGTATTTATAAACTGACTTTTCATAGAAGCAAATCACAACATGAGTGTCACACAAACATTATGTGACTATAATATGGTGAAATATATATATATATATATATATATATATATATATATATATATATATATATATACACGTATGTATACGTATATATATATATATATATATACACACAATTTTATATATAAATATATATATACAAAATACATATACATTATGTGTGTGTGTGTGTGTGTGTGTGTGTGTGTGTGTGTGTGTGTGTGTGTGTGTAGATAGCTATGTGTATAGCAGAGCTAAATATCTCAATGCAGCACGAATGATCGAATCCGTGATTTCAAATTTAAGCGAAAGTGTAAAGTAGAAAAGAAACAGAGTGATAAATTGAGCTCTGCTACATCTGTGTGTTTTTACACGTATAGACACATGCGATTAAGATAGCTGCTATTTCCTAAAATAGAGTTGCATATTGTGAAATATTAGAAAGATATGGTTCTGCTGTATTTCTATAACATATTTTTATATTTTATTATTGCTCTTGGTGGCTATCTGTGGGTGTTACCCTCCTTCTCCTTTAAGGGTCGGGAGCCTCCAGACTTTACTGTGTAGCGTGCGGTGCGGGCAGCAGCCTGGGCTGGGAGGAGTCACGTGTCCTCATTGTAGTCTATGAGTCCGGGATCACGTGGTTTTAGTAGATTTCTTAATGAAGCCGTAGAAGCTTTGGACCTGCCTTCCCCCTCCTGTGCCGCGCATGCGCGTCCATAGACAATAATGTTGTAGGGAATTAGGTGACTCTCTTTTGGGAAGCTGACTTTTAAAAAGCCACGGGCAGACCATGCTATGACGACTTCTTCCCTGATCCTGCATCCACACTGGGCGGATACCTTCATGTACGTGTATGAAACAAGCCCGAATGAAAAGACTCTCAAGAAAAGCCCAGACATGGAGGGACTGAGTGGGAACTGTCCAAGCACTCACTGCAGGGATTTTATTTCTCATCCAGCATTGGGGCGCCATTCCAGCACCATAGGAACCCACCAAGGACCTGTGTACACGGATATTACCTCTGCAGAGGCTGGCACCAGGCAGTGCCCAGGACCCACATCTTCTTCCAACGCCTCTTTGGGTTATGCTTACCCGTTTGGAAGCAGCTACTACGGCTGCAGGTTGTCTCAATCTCACAACGTCAATTTGCACCAGAAACCCTGCTCTTACCACCCGTCCGATAAATACCCCGAGCCCAGCAACTCTTTACCCACTGAGGATTTCTCTTCTAGGGCTAAAGAATTTGCATTTTACCCTAGTTTTGCCAGTTCTTATCAGGCAGTCCCTGGCTACTTGGACATGTCAGTAGTCCCGGGAATCAGTAGCCATCCGGAACCTAGGCATGACACTCTCATCTCTATGGAGGGCTATCAGCACTGGGCACTACCCAACGGCTGGGATGGGCAAGTCTATTGCTCCAAAGACCAGTCTCAGTCCAGCCATCTATGGAAAGCACCTTTCCCAGGTAACTATG